>NC_056732.1:1356546107-1356551107 GCF_019279795.1 Protopterus annectens | reverse complement strand
CTCGTACTAGTGATTGCCAGTTTTGCAGCCTCAGGAGCACTCTGTCTTGTTAAATTTGTTATTGGTATCAGTCATACTGTAGCTTCGAGACTGAACATGGATACAGTCAGCAACTCCATAGATCTAGCAGACAGCCAAGATCTGCTTGACTGCATGATCCACAGCATTCCATCGGACTTACTAACCCTGAAAAAGATGCTCTCACAGTCGTCCACACTAGCCGAAAACATACTGAAGGAACTCAACAGCCCCAAGGAAGCAAGGCAGCACAGCCAGGAAGCACCCACTCTGCCAGGGCCAAAAAAACAGACTTGCAACACGAGACACCTCATCCTAAATCAACTTGAGGAACAAAAAGAGAACAACCCATTTGCTGATAGCGCGACCGGGACCTCGAACCTCAACATAAATGGAACAACCGACGATCCAAACAGCAAACTAAGCATCAGGGACTGTAAATTCCTCATGCACAACCTAGAAAAACTGCTAACGCAGCACAAAACTTTAGAACTGGACAACTTCTACCTGACAGAATGCGCCAGCAAAAGGATCATACCTAAAGGTCTCAGAATCTACAAATTCCCTAACCGAGGGAATCTGATGAAGAGACGTACCAAGCCCTTGTAAAAATCTTTAATGACGCCAGCCTGGAAGCCATGAATACACTCAGGAAATTGAACGACAAAAAGTTACTCGACTTAAAAGAACAAGCACAAGGGATTAATGACACCGTGACCCAACACCCAGCGTTTGAACAACTCAACTTCGAATGGCTTAGCATCAGCAAAAATATTGACAAACATGTCAGCCGGACCATCACTAGAAAGAAAAAAAAGCTAAGCCGGGATGTCCAAGACTACCAAAATAAAACAGCATACCCAATTAATCATAACAGCAAAGCCAGTTCCAATCGACCGCCAAACACGGAGGCCACAACATCCAGCAGCGAGGAAGATCCCGAAGAAGCGACCCCACAAACAAGGCCATCCCCTAACAGGAACCATACCATGGTGAACAAAGACAATCCAGGCGCAAGGAACAAGACGCCAACAACCCACCAACACGTGCAAAGACAATACTCCAGATCGACTCCGCAAAGGACAGTTCAAACAGACAACAGCCCCCCACCCAGAAACACCAACCAAAAGAACCACCAGCAGCATTTTTTAGAAGAGGACACGGACTATTACCGAACGGATCACCAACCCGTCACCCAGGAGAATCAATACAAAACAAAAGTGGCAAGGGGAAGGGGCAGAGGACAATACAAAGGCACCCCCTTAACCAACCGATGGCCCAGAAAAGCAAAACTACAAGAGAACAGATAAACGTACCACTCACCCAAACTTCCGACCAAGACCACGCTAAAGGGATTTACAACCTCTCTAATCAGCCCCTCAACCCCGGCACAGTGGACCTCCTCACCAAAGGGCTAAACTTTATACCCTCCCAGCGAGCCAACAGTACAGACGTTCTGCTGGATCTCAAGCTGTACTGCAGGAAACTGAATCTCAGGCACAGTTTCCACAATAACAAATCCAACTGGGAGATGGAAAATATGTTTGACCAAAACGGTGATAATGAAGTCTACAACAACCTCATGAGCCAAAACCTGGATTCTACTCCTTCCAACCAACAAACGACTTCATTACAAGGTGGCTGTAGCAACACCAACGAAGCACCTCCACAAGCAGGCACCTCCACGTGCCGCCAAGACTCCCAAAGGACCCTTTCCACAGTAAGTCAATTTAACAGCATTACTAGCACCAACCTTGTCGCTACTGATCTCAGACTTCATTCTACCTGCGACACAGAAAACACAGGTAGTACTGTAAGAACAGGTAGCACAACTGTTTTAGCCGATGCTCCCAGCACATCAGCTATGTCCAGGCTCAAACCTTTTTCAATTGAGCCTAATCCAACAGTACCTAATAATTGCAATGTGCGCCATTTACCACTCTCAGCGACAACCACGAACTACGACACAGCCACGTGCCAGACCTCGAAAACATTACGACTAGACAATAGTTTTAAAATTACCACTGTGAGTTCAAATGCAGTAGCGAATTTGTTTTCCTATGCAGAAACCAAGACTTTTACAAACGCTATTACAAGTAAGTGTTTTAATGGTGATGCATTTACTGTGCCCAGTACGATTTCAAATGTCGATTCTTGTGCTATGCCTAATATGACTTCAAACGTTGATTCACATACTTTGCCTATTAAGATTTCAAATGCTGTTTCATATACTTTGCCTAGTAGGAATTCAAATGTTGATGCATACGCACTATCTAATACAGTCACAAAAGCGTTTTCAAAAGCGAGTTCTAATGTTAATTCATTCACTGTGCCTAGGATATTTTCAAATGATGATGCATACGCTATGCTTAATACAGTCACAAAAGCGTCTTCAAATGCGAGTTCTTATGTTAACTCATTCGCTGTGCCTAGTATAATTTCAAATGTTGAAGCACACGATATGGTTACTAATGCAATCGCAAACACTAGCACTAATACTGTTTCAGTTTCAGATGCAGTTCCAAAAGCTAGTAAAGAAAATACCAATGCAGTTACAATGTCTGTGTCTAATTCTAGTGCTACAGTAAAATCTAAAGGTGAAACATTTGCAGTTTCTAAAGTAGTCGCAAATACATTTTCTATTTCTAAAGGTGTTTCATGCAGTAACAAAGAAAGTACAGATGTAATTACAGGAGCCAGTAAAGAGGTTAAGAATGCAGTTACAAATGCTTGTGTAAAAACAAAATCCAATGCTATGTTAAATATTGCCGCCTTTAGCAAAGTGAATTGCAAAATGAATGTATGTACCAACACGCACGCTGATCTCAAAAGTGAGTTGAATGTCACTACCAATACTTTTGCCAACTACGGGTCGATAGTCTGCTCCAACATCATTGCCGATATGACACAACAGTTTTCACTTGCTGCGACTGCGCACAAAACGGCTGGTTGCTCCACTACTGCGAAAGCGACCACTACCAACACCGTTTGCGAAGTCATAGCAAGAGATAAGCTACACAAGTCAACCGCAGCTAATGCTTCAGTAGCAAATAGCGTTACAGCGAACAGCACTGTAACTTCATTAATGAATAACAATCACAACGTAGTCAGAGATACAGCCATAAGAAACACCTCTAGATCCAACGCCCATACAACGGAGACAAATCAAGTCTCAAACATTGTGGCCGCCTGCCAAATACACCCCATCCCATTGGGGAACCCCAGCAGGTTAAAAAATGACAGAAGCCACATACAAGCTCACCCTCAATTGCCCTCTAATCACAGAGAAGCAAGAGAGGACTTAGCTCCCACCACAGTCTGTGCCAACCCCATAGCCAGCAATGAAACCCATTTACAAAGCTGCTCTACAGACAACAGCCATCCAAGTACAAGGCATCAGATGCCCCCTAACCCCCCTACCAGAGACTCACAAGTCTCTCTGTCTACCCAATCAACGCAATCTACACTATCTAGCCAGAGCAGCTACACAGAACAGCATACACTAAGGAGAAAAAGCACCATCAACCCCACACTTAATACACACATCAGTGTATTTTCTAAAGTGTGCGAGGCTGAAATTAGAGCGCTTATGCAGGCACCCAATACAAATGCCAAATCAAACCTTAACCCCATAGAGAAGACAGCCCTACGCAAGCTCTGCCAAGACGAACATCTTACAGTCCTCAAGGCAGACAAGGGTGCAGGAGTAGTGGTCATGACAGAGGCCGATTACAACAACAAAATGCTTAAAGTACTAGCAGATAAAAAAAGCTACCAGAAGACTGACAAAGAGGAAGTCTTACGTAGCTTCCACCGCATTGATTCCACCCTCATTCACCTGGCTTACCAGAAGAAAATCTCCGAAGAGGAACTGGACTTTATGGCAGTTGATTCCCCCACAGTAGGGCGTCTCTTCGGGTTACCAAAAATCCATAAGAACCAGACAGACCCACCCATGAGACACATAGTCTCATCCAAAAGAACCAAAACAGAGTACATCTCTGAACTTCTAGACTTTTACTTTAACCCCCTAGTACAAAGTTCTAGATTTTATCTAAAAGACTCATGGCATTTCTTAAAAGAAATCCACAGGATCCAACAAGACCAGGAAGACAACACCTTCCTGCTCATCACCCTAGATGTCACAGCCCTATACCCCAGCATTCCCCATAAAACAGGGACACAGATGGTGAACAAATACCTAGTGACCCACAGACATTGGACACAAGAAAGAGCGGATACCCTCTGTACTCTCCTTAAACTGGTACTTGAAAACAACTACTTCCAGTTCGGAGAAGACATCTACAGACAGCTAAAAGGAGTAGCTATGGGAGCCAAAATGGCCCCCTCCTATGCCAACTTAGTACTAAGTGCTTGGGAGGAAGACACCCTCATTCAACTCAAGGGATTCAGCAAGGTCAGCCTGTACAAAAGATACATAGATGACCTCTTTGTCCTGTGGAACGGCACCCCCACAGAACTAGACTGCTTTCTTGATGAACTCCAAAACAGTATCCCATTCCTACAGTTCACTATAGGACGCAGAGGATCTACTGTAAACTTCCTAGACATCGAACTATCCTATGACAAAGAAACCCAGAAATTCTCTTCCAACCTGTACAGAAAACCCACCCATAGAAACAACCTTCTTGACTACAAAAGCCTGCATCCAGGCTTCATGAAAAAGAATGTGGTAAAAGGGCAGTTCGTCAGGCTCAGCAGGATAGTAAGCAGTGACGAACAGTTTCTCATAGAGAGCCAACAGCTCAAACGTCTCTTCCTAGACAGAAACTACCCCAAAGGTCTGGTGAACAGGTTAGCCCAAGAGGTCACTGAACACAGACACTCCAGACACCAACCCATTTTAACCTACGGGGAGTTTAAACAAGACAAAGATAAAGGAGACCCCCTGCCCAGGTTCCCCATCCCCATCTCAACAGATGCGGATAAAATCAACAAGGAAAATGCAACTGAACTCAGCA